>NW_026947487.1:118520700-118563200 GCF_034190915.1 Cavia porcellus
GCACTCTGGGGACAGTCCAGCCGCTTGATTTCCTGCTGTTTAAAGCACCCCAAATCTGGGCGCCCGCAGCTTTCCCTCGGCACATTGTGGCCCCAGAGGCTCACAGCCCCTGTCCCATGCTCAGCCACCACACCCGGGTCATGAGCTTTGCACCCCTCCAGCCCAGACATGTACGCAGGTGAAACGGGGGCCCAGGCCACTGCAGAGGGTGCCGGGTGCCAAGGGACGCGCTCGCTCTGGCAGGTGCTCCCCATCTGCGTGGCTGGGACGTGTTTAAAAGGGTGAAATTCTGGTGCCACTTCCGTGCTCAGCGGTGCTGGGAAAACGTAAGCAGGTGCCGAAGGTCCGTTCTCTCCGCTGTCTCCTCCGCCCAGTGCCGTGCCTCGCACACATGCAAACCCCTACGGTAGCGTTGTCATGTTCCCTGTGCACGTGTGTACTGGGGACATCACATATGTCACCCCCAAGACACGGCATGTCATGGTTCTGTCTTGCACGGTCTCCATGGGTTACCGCCGAGCAGGTTAAATGAGCCAGAGTGTGGGGTGGTGCTGGGCACCGTGCCTGGCACCTGGAGGGCGCTCAGTGCCCATCTGTGCCCAAGTCAGCCCTGTTCCACCCAGGCTGATGAGCCCTCACCCACGCATCCCCAGAAGCTCCTGAATTCAGGCATGGCCGATTTTCCTGGGGTAAAGATTCCCGCACACTCACCTGGAGCTGCAGGGTTAACCCTCTCCATACCATGGCTGGAATAAGACGCATGCATTTGCTCTTCAGGTCCTGGACTGGCCGGTCCAGCCCAGTCACCGGTGCCTAGGCTCTAAGCCGTTCTAGGCCACCTCCCTGGACATCGCACAGACTGGGAAGACCTTTCCAGTGTGCTTCCCTGAAGGACACAAAGCCAGAAGTTTGTGCCCCCAGAAACATCTGGGGAACCTAAGTACGCCCTCAGCCTTGATTGGATGCTCTGGGATGTGACGTCACAGGGAGGTGGGGAAGAAGCCATCTTGCATCCTTGTATCTCAAGGTATTTTTTCTCTTCAAATGCCCTGTGCCTGCCACACCCCACCTTTCCCAAGTTTCTCTCCTGCATGGGAAGGGTGACCAGAGAGGCCAGGTTCTCTGCACTGACTCTGCATGGTCACTTCCTGACCACAGCTTCTAGAACTCTCATGCTCACAGCCATGGAGAATGGCCTGGCTGCAGCCTCCCCTGACCAGGGCCAGCGCCAAGCAGCACTCAAGCTTCAGAGCCCAAGTGGGCTGGACAGACTCCCGTAGGGTTTAGGAAGCTTGGGAGGCCAGGAGGGCGGGGCACAGCCTTCGCCGGGGAACTGAGGTCACAGCATTGCGATGGGCCCTGCAGTTGAGACCTCATTTCCCCCACATGGGCCACAGCTTGGAGGATGAGAGGCAGCGATGCTCCGGATACCATGAGGGGTGCTCACCTGTCCCCATTCTCCGGTACACACAGAAGTCACCATGGAGACAGCCAGCAGTTCCCCAGGGATCCAAGCCAAGGGAGGGGACCACGGCAGACACGTCTCAACACGTGAGCCATCTCTCCCCCACAGACCCACAGAAGTGCTCTCGGAGGGCACCTTAGCACCCTGCGTGAAGGTGAAGGGTGCGGGAACCACCTTCTTTCAGAACGCAGAAAGAACCAACCAAGACAGCAGCCGTGCAAACCCAGCTGAGAGGCAGCTCTGGCGGTCCCCGGGGGCTACCGCAAGGGGCTGGCTGTGTGACGTCCCCCTCCAGGCTCCAGAAACACGAGGCTCCAGATCCTCTCTGCTCCCCTGCTCGATTTAGGGTGCAGAAGCTTCAGCGAAGTATCAGCACACATAGGTTTGAGACTAGGAAACAAATACTTTGACCGAGGGCAGGTCTGCGTGAAGCTTTTGTGACAGTGAAGCAGCCCTCTGAGTTTTCCAGCTCTGCCGGAGCCCTGGAGCAAAGAAACTGCGGTGAAACAGCGCATAGTCTGCTCAGGAGCGCGGGGCGCCCGCCGGCTCTGCAGGGGCTGGCAGCACCTCAGGGCCTCCGCAGCAGGGGTGAGGAGGTACCGCGATCCCGCTCCTCCCAAGTTCTTCCACCATGCCTCCCTGCAGGGAGCTGGCTGACCACGGACTGACGCTTCTGAAACCGTCAACCGGACTAACCCTCCTTCTGCAAGCTGTGGGTGTCACATGCTTTGTCCCAGTGATGAGAAGATGACTGAGACCGTTCCCTGCAAAAAACACGGGTGGCTCCGTAAGGAGAGAAGGTTTGATCCAAGCAGGCTCTAAGGAGGCCGAGGGCTTCGTGTGGCCACAGACCATCATGCCGTGGCGTCCGCGGGCGCCGAGGGTCAGGAGTGGGAGAGGGAGCAGGTGAGACCCTCCTCTGCCGGCCCCAGCTCTCGGTGTGAGGAGACCTGGAAAGGCCGCTCCTCTCCACAAGGAGAGTAATTAACTTTCAAGCTCCATTCTGCCCTCTGGATTACAATCTGGCTGGAAAGAAAGCAGCAGAAGCCAGCCACTCGCCAATGGCCACGGCCGGCACCCAGCAGAAGCCGGCTACCCCCGAGGCCAGGCCGGCCCGCGGTGGGTGGTCCAGCTGCAGAGATGAGCTGGAGAAAAAGGCAAACTGAAATGACACACACAAGACAGCCATGTGAACAGTGCAAAACGCAGCAAAATAAAAGGCCCCTGCGGTGGCGGAAATGACTCGGCCTGGGATCCGGGAGCCCGGAGCCCGCAGAGGTCGTTTGCTCAGCTGTGAAGTAGCCACGCTGGCTCACAGGTCCGGGAGACCGCCTGCCGGGGGGGGGGCGGGGGGGGGAACACAGCGTCTTCACTCCAAGACCTCCGTCTCTGGCACCCTCATGGGGACCGAGGTACTTCCTGAGCCCTGCAAAGCTTCTGTTCCCCAGGACACACTTCGAGGCTTTGTCTCCCCACTCAGCAAAAACACACTCTGTCTTTGCCGGCTGAAGCCCATCCAGCCCCACTCGGCCTCTTCCAGGCCATGCTGTTCCGGAGGCGGGGACTCAGCCCTGTCCCCGCCCAGGTCCCCAGAGTGTCCTCAGTGGACAGGACAGATGGCTGCGGGGACCCCTGCTGGTCACGGGAGGGGCGTGGCTGTGGGCGGCAGTGGTGCCCCAGTCCCAGGCAGCCGTGCAGCAGGGCAGCTCTGGAGAGCTGCTGCCACCTCCAGTTCTGTCCCCTTGCACATCATGGGGACGTGGGGACGGCTCCCCTCCTGCCCCTCCAAGCCGTCAGCCAACGTGGCCTGTGGTTCACACTAACCCGGCTGTGGGCAGCGGAGGGGATTCTGGGAAACCTGGTTTCAGCTCCACCCAGTGGCCACAGCACAAACCCTGCTGACTTCCCAACGGTCCTTCGGGTGGGGGGACCAGGCTGCCCTCCCCAAGCTGCGCACTTCTGTGTGACAGAAAGTTATTAACCCTGCTGGGCTGGGCTGGGCTGGCCCAGCTCCCCCCTGCTCAGGACCCCAGGATGCCACACAGTCAGTTCGCGCTGTGCACATAATGGTCTGCTGAGCCAGTGAGACAGCAGGAGGTCACACGGGAGCGAACTCGAAATCGGAGGGGACGCTGGGAAGTGGTGGTTCCACAGACGGGCACTTTTATACCCAGCTGTTGTTCCCAGTAGAATTCTTTCCAGAAACAAAATGCAGTTCATGCAACAGAAGAGGCACCCTCTCCATAGTTTGGTCATCAAAGCAGGACCCAAACCATATCTCATCCGCAGACTTAGGCTGAGTTCAGATAACGCCTGCACCTTAGGAAAGAAGGTGACACCTCCATGCCCTGTCTGAACCCGGAACCCATGCCACCAGCCCAGCACCCGTCACAAAATAGATGGACGGATGAGTGGACGATGGGCAGACGGATGCAAAGCTGTCTGGGTGCTGCGCACATTTTTCTGAGGGTCATCATCATGACAGTAATTTTGAGAGGAGTCCCCCACTCTGCCACCATCAACAAACAATGGCCACTAAAAGTGGATCGGTGGTGGCCCTGAGTGCAGTGGAGGAGACCGACGTCTCCCCTCCCCTCAGCTCCTGCTTCTCACCCCGTGAGGAGCAGCGACCTTCCTGTCTGTGGCCTGGAGTGGGTCCAGGAAGAGAGAGATCCCCTCAAGGCCGACCCCCAGCCCGGCCTGCCCTCCCCCACTCCTGCAGGGTTCTCTACGACACCCTCCTGGCCTTCGTCCCCTAAGGACTGCCGGGCTGCCCCCACCATCCTTCCCACGGAGCAGCAGGAACTGAGCCCCACCAGACCCGCATCTGCCCCAGTGGGGCCCAGAACACAAGTTGAATGTTCCCCAGCAGGACAGGAGAGCCACAAGGGGCACCGGGCCAGCAGGGCCTCCCAGAGCACGCCCCTGACGAGGGGATCTGAGCCCCTCCCCGGGGCCTGCGGGGCCAGAGCTACTTCCACGGTCAGACGAAGACATTTCAGGGTGACGATCTCGGCCTTCTGTGACCTCGGAAGCAGCAGCTGACCTCTGGCCGCCGCGTTCTTCCTCCATGAACCCACATCCACGGTAGAAAAGCCCGGTTTCACTCAGCTGCGTCTTTCGGAGAATCACGATTGCTAATTTCCTGAGCGCTTAGTTCTGGGGTGAGCATGCTTTCACTCCTCTATGATGAAAAGGGCAGGGCACACAGACACTGCCGCTGCAGGGCAAACTCGCCGGGGGTTTCCAGAAAAGCAGCACAAACCCGGCTGTGTGAGTTGTCCACTGCTGAACGGATCTCGATTTTTTTTTTTTTTTTTTTTTGCCTGTCATGTCAGGACGGTGACAGACAGTTGGCTGCCAATAATAAAACGGGAGCATTCAACTAAAACTGAAGACTTTAGCAGACTTACCTGCCCCTCGGGTGCTTCCTGGGTGCTGAAGAGGTTAGCAGCGGTCACACAGGGGACTTTTCTCAGTGCTGTGCCGTCAGACGCACCCGCAGCTGCGGGATTTGAGCAGTTCTGTGAGACGGCCTTGGCCAAGTTGCCAGTGCCTGACGTCCCTGAGGCGTCCTCAGGATAAAGCACCAAGCAAGGCCAGCGAGGGCAGCGGGCATCCAGACTCCACACGGCTGCCCAGTGAGAAGCCACCACCTGCTGAGACTTGGTGGCCTGCGAAGCTCACCGAGGTCCTCGCCTGTCCCCCGAGTGCCCTGCACGGCCCAGAGTAAAAGCGTGAACCGCCACCCCACCGTGCGTCCGCCTGTGCGTGGCCCTGTCCTCCTCAGCACGGTGCTGCTCGGATTCCGAGCTGACGCTTGTCTGAAGTTAACTGATGTAAATTGTCAGAGCGTCTTGGTTTGGACCAGTGAGTGTCAACAGATGTGACTCACGCAGGCGAAGCCTCATCAGGGTGAGCAGAGGTCATTAAGACTCCAGAGGGGCTCGGAGCGGGACGTCCCTCAGGCTGACGCCCCCGGGGACAGAGAGGAACCTGGCCGCCCGGCCTCTGCCTTCCAGGTGAGCGGAACTCTTCGGCTGCCAGTGAGTTTCACAGCTGTGCCGAAACCGTGCACAGAGAGTTTTAGAACTATAAAATGGGCCAAGAGAAGACGGGTCAGTTACTCAGGCGGGAAGAAGCCCGAGGTAGGACGGGGAGACCCTGCAGGGCGCAGATCCGTGCCCCAGCGGGCCGCTTCCCAGGGCGCAGTGGCTGCAGGGACGCAGCAAGAGCCTGCTCTTCTCATGACACAGCCCGCTTGGCCTGCGGTCCCGGCTGCAGTCACCGTGGGAACAGCTCCTGGCGGGCCGGCCGGCTCATTCCCATCGCTGCTGACACAGGAATTATCCACGTGGGTGGAAAGGAACATGAGAGCAATTTCGGAAGCACAGACCAGAGATAAACAAGCGCCCGCCTCTCCCTGCAGATGGCGCAGCTCGGGCAGGGCAGCGCGGCCGCAGGGGAGGCCCGGTGCTCCTCCAGTGACCGCCAGGCCTCTCCCTGCAGCCCGCCAGGCTCCACTCTCCCCGAAGTGCCCTGTTCCCTTCCATGCTCAATTTCCCACACGCAGTCCTGAAAAATGACCTCCAGCACCAGCCGCCGGGGCTTTTTATCTTAGCTGTCAGCCTGAAATACATTCAGAATGCAAAGCAATTATGGAGACGTCTGAGTCCCCTGAACGCCTCTCTGCTGGGTTTCTCTCCCAAATAAAACGGAATGAAGATTGGTTCTTTGGGGATTAATATAAACAGTGATCCTGAAGGCGGCCAGCGAGCGGGGGTGGGGACAGAGACCACAGGAGCACCGAGGAACCGCTCGCCCGGCGCTGGGTGGCACCGGACAGGCCAGGCTGGCCATGAATGGGGCCGATTCTTTCAATCAGAGCCCAGGAGAACACACGCCCTGCCCCGCCACCACCCTGTCAATCTCGGGCTGCAGGTCCTGAATAGTATCAGATGCAAATAGCCTTTTTTTCCCCCAACGAGGTGGTCAGAGGGTCTGGAGGGAAGAGGGAATTTTGAAGTATGCACTAAGTCAACAGCCCCTGAGCAGCGGGACAGTAAAGTTTCACAGCCGGGCTTTGATCTGGGTTTCAGAAAAATGAAGCCATAAATGTAGAATGTTTTATGAACCCAAAAATAAGAAAGTCTTTGTCTTTTATCTAACATGTCTGCTGAGAGAAATCAGAGGAATAGCTCAGCAGCGAGCTCATTATATTTTATTTGTGGCGGGGTAAAAAGAGAGCACAAAAATATTTACAAAGGTTTATTTTAACTCTAAATAAACCCAATGTCGCTCTAAAATATATAGATATGTATGTGTTTTTTGAATGGGTTTCAGTGGGCAGATCCATCAACTAACCCATAAAAAATGAATGCATTTTCTTGCCAAAGTTGAAACTCCCCCCAGCAGCAGGCCTGACCTGCAGAAGGTTTAGGCTGTACCAGCCCCGCAGTTGGACACTGCCCCTTCTGGAGTTCCCTCCGGCCGAGCCTCTTGGTGATCGGATGCCGCTGGACCTCAGTGACCTCATCTGCAGGGGTGATGGTGGTAACGTGGGTGATGAGGAATTGGGGCTCCCTCCACACTGAGCACTGAGCCTCGGGGTCAGAGACAGGGAAAATTCCAAGCTGAGCCCGCTCTTGTTCAAGAGCCCTGATGACGGCCCCGCCCCGAGTCCCTGAGCTGGGAGGGTGGCAGGGAGCAGAGGCTGCCTGGAGACCAGCCAGGGCACCCACCGCTGCGCCCACAGGACGCCAAGCCACTTCACTGCTCTGTGCCCGTGGTGTGGCTGGCATCACGGAGCTCATGCAGGTGATGGTCCAGCAGAGTGTCACTAAGACCTCCTCACCCTCGGGCACCCTGCCCTGCTGTCTTTCTGAGCCTCGGGCGGCTGGGAAGGACTCTGGGCCCCTGTGTGTCACTGTGCCCTTCCAAAGCTCACACATCAGCGCACTCGGCCTGCAGCCCAGGACCCTGCAGCTCGTGCTGATGCCATGGGAGAGGTTTCCTCGAGAGATGGATGATCCTGTGAAGCTGACAGAGCTGTCAGAAAATATCTGTTTTGCAAACAGGGAAACTGAGGCCAAGAGCACCTGGATGTCATGTCTTGGCTCACACAGCACTGGAGCCAAATGCAGACTGCAGGACCCAAGCTCCTGTCAACATCCTTGGGGTCCTAACTGCTCCCTTTACCCCGTGCTCTCCTGGCCTCCTTGGGGTCAGGGAGGACGTCCACGGCCTGCACAGTTCTGTGCATTGCAAGTTTGATTTTTCTCCTCTCTGAGCAAACCACAGAACCGATTTCAGTCTCTTCTGTCCTGACTTGGTTTCCTGCCGATACCTCATAATAACACCAGGCACTGAGATGCTCCTGCACTTTCTTTTTGGTTGTGAATTAGGTACTGATAACAGACAGGGCCACCGAGGAGCGTTCTCCCATCCCCGGACGCTGGCAGGACAGTGACCACTTTTGTCATGAAGGCACTCACAATCCTGCACAATGTGTGTGTTCCCACACAATGTTGGGTGGTCGTTAGTTTCCTGGAATCTCCAAGAAACTAACAACCTGATCAGAACCCTCAGTCAGGACCCTGCCAAGCTGCTGACCCCACCTCTGCACCCTGAGACCTCGCCTCTTCTATCCTCTGGGTACTCAGCACACAGCACTCTCCCCACAGTAACCCTCAAATGCTACTAGCACAGCCACTGTCCACGGCTGCTCAGCCCTCCTGGGAAATGATACACCCATTTCACAGACAAGCAAGCTGAGGACAGATGGCTGCTTCACTGCAGCAGGACCACATGGTCCGATTGAAACCCCAGAACTGTCTTTTCTGTACTTCCCACGGCTTGGGAAGTTGGCAAAGGGCAAGAGAATGAGCAGGAGCAGACGGCAAGGAGGAGGACACTCAGAGAAAAACAAAACCTGGAGAGCTCCAGTGGGAACAAACCGCCCAGAGGAGGAGGGACCAGTGAGCCCCCGTACACCCGAGCTCCCGCGTGTGCCAGGCTGCCTGGCTGGAGACAGGAAGAAGCTGTGGCCGGACTGTGGCTGGACTGGCCATATCCAGCATGGCAGTGCCAGCACGTGTGGTGACAGAAGCGGGCAAGGTGTGGTGACCGAGTGCTGAAGTTTCTTTTTTTAATCTGACTTTCCAGATCCATGGCACCCGCCTCTGTGGATCCAGGAAACCACAGACGACAATCACTGGGAACGAACGTGCATGGGCACAGAACCCATGTGCCTTTTCCTCCTTCCCGTGGTCCCTGAACAGCACAGGGGCCGTCTGCTCATGCTTGGAGTTCTCAAGGTGCCCCAGAGACTGGCGAGGATTTACTGCCCACCAGAGGCCTCGAAGTGCTGCGGAAGGGGCGGGCAGTGCAGGTCCAAAGCAGGAGGTCCCGGAGGTCCAGGACCCTCGTCCCACGGACAGAGGGAAGCCTGTGACCTAGCATCTAACCTTAGCCACTGTCCACATCGACCCTGCTCATTTAACCCTAGACACCCTGGCCACTGTACAGGCCACAGGGCGGGCGGGCAGGGGGGAGGGGGAGACAGAGCTGCTCGCTCCCCGGGGGGAGGTAGGAGCTGGGACCCCAAGGAACACATTCGGGGTGTTCAGACCTCCCCAGGGACATGTTCCTGGGGTGCTGGCAGACAGCAGAGCCCCTCAAGCCCAGCCTGGAGCCCAATCACCAAGCTCTGTCTCCAGTCGGTGCCACGCAGGTCATGGAGGACCCGCAGCAGGCCCCAGTGCCAGCTCCACGTCCAGCTGGGCTCCCACGTCATTAGGAATCGCTTCCCCCTCAAAGGAACCTGAGGGCCGCAGAGCACCAGTGGCCCCACGCAGAGAGGGCAGGGAGAGGTGGAAAGGGGTGGGCGTGGGTGGCACTGGCTAGTGCCTGTCTGTTCCCATTCCCACGAGGATGACGAGGATGATGGGGCTGGGGACACCAGAGGAGCCATGGCAGGTGGGTCACAGCAGAGACAGGCTGTTGGGAAGAGCAGGACAGTGTCGAGGTCACAAGGGGCCACTGCTGAGAGGCCCCGGCCAGGGCTCAGGAGGACCCAGGGGCTGAGGAACAGGCAGGGAGCCAGCGGCAAGCACCCCGGCCTCCTGCTCCGGGTCTGCTGCCTGCCCTGCCGCTGGCCACACCCATCGGAAGCAGAGAAACCCCGGGAGGGGTCAGCTGGGGGGTCTCCCAACCCACAGTAGATGCCCTTCCCCGCCAAGGCAGGAAGTTGGTAGGGGTTTTGCTGGTGACTAAAGAGCCAAACCAGTTCTCGAAGGAGCCAGTTAAGCTCCTCCTGATGCCTCTGCCCTCTCAGCCAGCAAGGCCCTGGGAAGCCCGAGGACCAGCTGAGCTCCTGGACCAGCAGAGGAGAGGGTCCCTGCAGCAGCTCACTGCACACGCACCGCTGCCCCCTGATCTGCACTCGTCTGCCAGAAAGATCAGGACCCAGCAGGTGATGAGGTGGGAACGGCCCCCGAGTGCCAGTGGCCCTGCTGACAAGGCCCTTGTCGCTGTGGCCCTTCAGAGGCACAGTCCTGGGACAGCCCTGGCCCTCATCCACAGGTGCCCACCTGTCCCGCCGACGTCTACTCCGGGAAGACAGCAGGACACTGCAGCCTCTGATAGGAGCTGGTCACATCCTGTCACCAGAGACTGGGCGCCTTCGTGAGGAGCTCCGAGTCCCAGGAGGCGCGGAGGAGGGGTCCGCTCTGGGCTTCTATGATCTCAGTGGGGAAGGAGGAGACACTGAGGTCTTCCAACTCAGCAGGCCTGAGAACCAAACATGAGCTGACTACACAGGTGGGATTCTTCGCACAGAGCGGGACTCCAGAAGCTTCTAAGAATGCTGACCAGTGGGAAGCCCTAGACTAAGGGTTGTTCCTGTATCGCTCAAGCAGTCATCATCAACCACGCCTGAGAGCCCTGATACTCCCTGAGGTCACAGGACTGAAGCAGGCTCGAGATCTCTGCTTCTTTACCGCTTAGCGTCTCAACCGTGGCCAGCTGAGACACACAATTGTCACCGAGGGTGTGCAGCGCTGTGGTCCTGGGTGTCCCGTGGGGAGCCAGGTAAAGCCATACAGTCCCTGCCTGGCTGTCACAGTGACAGGACGCTCAGCGGGGAACACACAGCAGGCAGCAAGCGTCCACTCTTTCCCTCCCCGTGTCCTGCACATGTGGTGACCTCCATCCCGACAGGGGGCTTATGTCCCTCCAGCCAGCCAGTCCTGGGACATGGAGAGCAGAGTCTGCAGAGGTGGCATTCTAGAAGCCCTCGACACACCCAGGACCAGGATCAGCTCCTGCTTCCTTTCCTGTTAAAATTCAGCCAGGTGCTGGGGGAGCCAAACCCTGTAGAGGACTACGGGACACCTGGCTGACCACTCAGCCACCCTGCTGTAGCTGAGTACCCCACTGACAGCCGGAACCAACTGCCTGTGGTGGTAGTGAGCTGCCCGGGACAGCCAGCCCCAGCAGGCCCGGGGTCACTGCAGGCCCAGTGACATCGTGAAGAGCACAAGAACCACCAGGGGAGCCCGCTCGGCCACCGTGTCGCAGCTGATGTGACTGCTGCTTAGGTGTTTAGTGTCTGCAGCCCTAGGACAGCTGGGCCGCTAGGCTCTTCCTCACGCAGCCAAACCCCACCTCTTCCATGTCCTCCCTGATCTGACGTGTGTTAGTCTCTTTCCCATCACTAGACAACATACCTAACACACACAGTCTAAGGGAGCCGAGGTTGATTTGGCTCGTGGTGGAGGAGGTTCAGCCTGTGGGGAGTGGGGTCTAAGGCACGAATGGCACAGCAGAAGGGCCTGAGGAAGGACAGCCGCTCCACCCGGGCCAGCCTGAAGCAGAGAGCCAGGAAGAGCCTCGGGGAGCACAAAGCACATCCCCCCAAGGCCGCCTCCGGCAGCACAGTCAGCTAAGGATTCAACAACGGACCGATCCGCCGGTGAGCGTACACCCGTGAAAGACTCACCTCTGACACACAAGTCTTTCGGGGCGTGCTTTGGATCTAAACCGTAACAGAGATTTCCTGTGGGCACCACACAGAGGGTCCCTGTCCGCTCACTCTCTATGGAGGGGCATGGCTAAGGCCCAGAGGGTCACGCCCAGGCTGAGCACCCCGCGTGGCCCCTACACCCCTCTCCACTCTCCTAGCTGAGCACGCGGTGCATGAGACCCTAACTGCTGGGAGACAGCGCCGAGGGGTCCGAGCCTCAGGCTCCAGGACGGCAGGGCCACTCCTGTCCTGTGAGCTGCCGCACCCCAGGCACCCCATGCTAACGCAGCAGCGAGCAGGGGCTACCCGAGTCCACCTCCAGCACGCGTCCACTTGGCACACAAGTGTGCCCCGGACTCTGCTGCGGCCGGCACCCGGGGATCTCTGAAAGAAAATCAGACGATGGTCCAGGCAGGAAGGCAAGGAAGCAGTGCACAGGCCGCTAAGCTAGTGAAGCTTTTGAGTGCCGCCTCAGTCAGCAGTGTTGGGGGGCGCTCCTGCTCCCCGCGGCTCCCCCCACCCAGAAGCTCCTCCATGGAAGTCTGACCTGGTCCTACCTCATCTCCCCACCGTTCGCAGCGCCTGGGTGGGTCACAAGAGCTGCACCCCCCATCCTGGCAGTGCTGTCTGTGTGTATGTCCCCACCGTCAGGGCGGCTGCCTCCTGCTGCCCCCACCCCTCCCACGGTGTGTAGGTCTCTGGGTGCCCCTGTGGGTGCACCTCCCAGTCAGCATCCAGCACCCTGCTGGGCTCGCACCACCCATGAGGACCATGGGCCAGCAGGTGGCGCAGTGAACACCAGTTGGTAAGCGGAAGGGGGGTTCCCAGAAGTCTTCAGGCCTGTGTGTGTGCGTTTGTGTGTGCACAGTATGTGTGTGTGGTGTGTGTGTGGTGTGTGCATGGTGTGTGTGCATGAGATACATGTGTGCACATGTGTAGAGGTGCGGCATGACCACGTGTGTGACAGCGTGTGTACACTTATGTGTGTGCATGCATGTGTGTGTGTGTACAGACCCCAGGTGTATACGGCATGGCTCATACTGTGCTCCTCTAGTAAAGAGCCCAAAAGCGGTGGCTCAACAAGACAGGCCTTTGTTCTCTCCCTGTGCTTACACAGAGGTGGACAGTGGGCCAGGGCAGCGGGTGGCTCCACCCTGTGGATGCCAGGCACCCGGGTACCCTCATTCTGCTGCTTCATCTGTAGGGGCCCTCACCTGGCTGACACCCTCAGGAGAGGGAACAGGAAGTGGGAAAGCACACTTCGTGGCCCCCAGGATGTGACTGGATGGGTTGCACCTTTCTAAACAGCTCTGATAAAGGAACAAAATTAGAGCTCCAGCCCTCCCCCATTCCAGGACAAAGTTACACCACTCATGACAGAACAGCATTGATATCGAGATGGACAAACCACCAGTATGACATCCCAGAATAGAGACCCACATGGCAAAGATGCAAAAGCAATTACGTGGAGAAAGGATTGTACCCTCAATAAATAGACCGGAACAATTGGAGATCTACATGCAAAAATCCAAACCTTATAGCACATCAAGCACTTCTTAAGGCACCCAAAAGCCAACTCAGAAGGGCTGTCAGTGGTTACAGTAAAGGCAGGTGTGACCTGAGTCGTTGCTTTGGCTGAGGTCACTCTCTCTGGGACAAAAAGACCGGGACAAGGTGTAGGAGGGAGGGCAGCACCTGCAGAGGTGGTCAGTGAAGGGAGGCCTTGAAGCCGCCTCTGAGCAGGCCGTGTGGTGACAGAGGAGGCCACCACGCTGCCTCTTTTTTTAACTATCTGAACTATTTTTATGTACACATACATACACATATACACGTTTTTGCTTTCAGCTTGTCACTCTAGAAGCTCCTGTTTCTAAAGCGCCTTGGGCAGGATGGGGCTGGTCTTTCTCTGTGGCTCTGGGGCCTCGATGCCGCACGCTCACACGAGGCCTGCCGTGCCTCAGTTTTTCCAATCATAAATTGGGGCACGGTACCCACCTCCCGGCCACTGGGCTCCTCAAGGCTCCTCAGTGCCTGAGATGAGATCAGGAAGGTCAGCGATGGCAGCCAGAAGGAACCACGATGGTCCCTCCACCATGTACATCTATGAGGGGAGTTTCTTCCCCTGCGGGTCTGAGTGCTGGCTTTTAGCACCGCAGAGCATGAGATCTGGGCCTTTGCAGCCTGGCGTTTCAGAACCTCCGTTCTCATCCTCACCCCAGGTCCCCGAGCTCCCCAAGACTGGTGAACTGTGAACTGGTGAACTGGTAAACTGATTTAAGCAAACGTGCTGGATGCCACTGGGGTGCAGTTTAGCCAGACAACCAGGGCATGGGAGGAAGAAATGTGTGCCCCCTTGTCCCGCCGAGCCCTGGTCTGTGACCCAGTCTGCAGATGCAGAATCACCCCAGGCTATCGAGGCACAGCGTGCTTGCTTGCAGGCTGTGACCAGGAGGAGCCCCTGCCAGTCTCCCCTCTGCGGGGCTGCTCTTGGGGAGCCCGGAGTGGAGCACTCAGCTCGGTGCTCCCCGCCAGCCCTCTGCCAGCCTCGGGGGTCCCCAGTGAGGCCAGGAGTCATCAGAACCAACATTGCCGACAAAGTGTGTGTCACTCCACCTTGAAACCGAGCTCTTGACACGCCGAGCTTGAAACGAACAACTTTTAGCTAATTAGAAAGCCAAAAAATGCAACTTAATGAATTCAAGACTTGTTTATGCTAAGCTGCCAGGCGTTTGGCAGGGACGAAGTGGGAGCCGGGACGTCTGATTGCGGCCTGCCGCGGAGTTCCATATGCAGAGGGGCTGGGTCGCGTTGCATTGTACTGAACTCTTGTCTACAACGTGAACCAATTTCCGACTACTCATACGGGCTTCTAAGCAGGGTTGACAAAGGATTTATCATAATTATTGCTCCGGCCGGCCCGTGATTATAAGTGGTACACGTGTGAATTGTGTTTATAAAGTTTCCAAGTCACAATTAAAGCATGCTGCAATCTCTCCTTCACCCTTTTTCCCTTGCCTTAAAACTTCCCTTTTTTCCCTCCCTCAAATTAATACCTGCTAGCGATTTCCTTTGGAGGGAACAGACGCCCAGCACAAACCCACACCCAACCCAAGAAGCTTTTGATCTGCCATTTTTTCAAGCCCGCCCCCTGCAGAATAGTTGAGCTATCAATGCTTCATATAACCCTTCTTTTCAAAGCCACAAACTGAAAGTAATTTGCAGGTGCCATTCGGGCTGTCTTCTTGGCCTGCTTGCTGCCAAGCGATTTTAAAAGCACAGAATACACAGCCGATCCGGCTTGGAAGAGTAAGTGGGGCGCCGGGGTGAGCAGAAGGACAGAGGGACAAGGACAGTGAGCGCGGGCAACAGCGAATGTCACCCAGAGCGCATGCGCCGGCGTGTACACGCCCCCCCCCCATCTCCTGGGACAGTCTGGCCTGCTGTGGTTTTCAAAACCTCCGCACGTGTGTTATTTCGAACCGTGTGAACCCTCCGCGTCCAAAATGGTGCGTTCAAACCTTAGCGAGGGAAGACTTGGTTTGCTTTTTGCCCCATAACGCCCCCTCTTTGAACCACTATAAAATCTCAGATTGTTTGTAGGCAGCGCATTATTAGAAAGCGATGGGAAACAGCCAAGGAAATTAAGGCCCAAGAAAAGAAAGCGGACGTGAGGACCTTGGGGAGGTCGGCCAGTCGGTGGAGCCAACCAGGGTCAGCCCTGGGCAGCCCAGGTCTGGGCGTGGCTCTCTGACCACATCTGATTGGGCTGTGGCTGGCTTCGCCGTAGCCAATGCCGTGACTCGATGCAAGCAGATGGGCTATCTGGACCAATGGGAAGCCCCGTCCAAGGAGGGCTTGCACCAGCCTGCTCCAGGATGTAGAATGGGCTGAGGGTGCGGATGGGGTTCTGCGGGGCTCCCCGTGTGTGCGGAGGCGCAGGCCTGCAGGCCACAGAGCCTGGGTTTTCTCCCCTCTGTGGGGGGTCATCTTGTTGGTTTATGTTTTCCTGTTAGAGCCCCCAAAGGTGCTGAAAAGCCAAAGCTATGAGGAAGCAGAAACTTTCAGGTAAAGAAAAGCTGGCGTTGCCGAGAAGTCGCACAGGTCACCGCTGTGGGGACCAAGGGGGCTCCCCAGCATCACCCCCACCCAAAGCGGGGCGCACAAGGAGCACAGGAGAGCGTGTGCGCTGTAGCTGTTGGGAGCCAGAAGTGGGTGCTGGCGGAGTCGGCTGGTTCACATCTTGGCTCAGGGACCGACTGACCACGTGCCACCCCGGGGCTGGCCTCTGGTCCCGATTTCCATAGCCAGCAAATGGGGACGACGGTGAAGTGTCGCTCACGGGACTGTGCTGTGATTCAGTGAGTCCGCGATTGTGACATCTTCACACGGCACCCGGCACGAGGTTTGGGTGTGAAGGCCGAGTGTGCAGCACAGTGCCCAAGCCTTCGAGCACACAGGGGCCGCCCGCTGGTGCCAAAGGTCCGGGTCCTGTCACCTGTCAAGGGCTGTGCTTCCGGAAGTCCCCGAGGCTGAGCCCGGGCTGGCCTGTGACCTGCTCAGGAGACGGTGACAATGACAGCTTGGGTGGTTCCCCAAGGCTCCCTGTCATTCCCTGGGGCCTCTGCTCTGCTTGCTGGGGACGGGACTTGTCATCCATCATGCCTGTCACCAAAGACCGAGGTCCTGGGAGGACCAGGGTGCTGAGCACAGGGCATTGGCACCACCCTCTTCCGCCGTCTGCCCCTGGCCCTTCTCCCCACATCCAGCTCTCTGGTGAGTCTGAGAGCCAAGAGGACCTGGTGGGCCTGCCAGGACCTCAGCCAAGAGTGTCCCTTGGCACTACTTCTAGAAGACGGGGACAGCGGATGTCACAATGCACGACGGCCTTGGATCTGGAACACAGCACAGACTAGGCCTGTCACAAGTGTCCTGTCCCTTCCTTCCTGAGGGGGCTCAGAGAGGGCCCAGAGGACAGGACGCGTGCAGGAGTTAAGAGGGTGGTGCTGCCCTCTGAGAGGCTGCCCATGGGAGCCCTTGATCTCCCGGATATCAACAGTGGGGGCCAGGGCGCCCATGGCTGCCTGCATTTCGGGGGCTGCAGGTGTAATCTGAGCACTGAGCCACACTCCGTGTGCACAGGAAGCCGAAGGGGCTGGGAAGCCGCCCCTGCCTGGAGCAGCCGGGACCTTGCGGGAGGCTCTGCTGCAGCTTCCAAGGCCCTGGCTGGCAGTGCTTGGGCACGGCTTCCCTGTGTCCCCACGGGTCCCATGGGTACAGCTGTCACCTCTTCTGTCCTGGCCCCTGACACAGCTCTGCACTGCACTGTCATCTCAGGCTCTGCGTCCGAGGAAGCCCAGACAGACTGGGGCAGAGCTGCACCGCAGCGGGGAGGGCAGTGCCCGAGCCCAGGGCCCTCAGGGTCCTCTCCGGCGGCTCCGCCCTCTGTTCCTTCTGTGCAGCCTGGCTGGGACCCACGTACCTCCCTGCCCAGTGACCTCAGGTTCGACCTGGCCAGCAGAAGGGACCGAGTAGGACACTTGGGCAGCTGCTGTTGGTTGAGCCCTCAAGCCAGGAGCCTGTTCCCACAGCTCCAGAAGAGGGAGAATGAACCAGCCAGCACGGCACTCACAGAGGGTGGGACACAGTAAACAGGAGTCGCCATCTGTCACAGCGACAGCCAGGACGTGACTGACGCCCCGGGGACAAGAGGAACACGTGACGCAGCCTCTGTCACTCACCCTTGCTGTTTTCAGCCCTTCTGTCTTGGTGGCACTTGGTGGCACAGTCCCTGGTGGAGCCGAGGGCTTTGGACAGTGTTCCACAAATTCCCTGCCTTTCAGGGGGCTGTGCCAGGGAGCCCAAGGCCCAGCCTGTCCCTCACTGCTCTGGGAAAGCTGGCAAGAAACACAGGGAGGAGAAGAAGGAGGAGGAGGAAGAGGAGGAGGAGCAGCAGAAAAAGAGGAGGAAGAGGAGCACACCCGACCTCTCCCCGTGCCAGGATACTGCTCCACTTCCGGGGACTCCATCCTGTTTCCCACCCAGTGACTTCCCTCGTCCACGAAGCCTCGCCACTCCCGGGAAGAGGTGTGAGAGCACCCTTGGCCACACAGATGTGTGCAAAGGAGGCCCAAGGCCGGGTCGTAGGGAGTGGCCGAGCGCGGCAAGAACGGCCCCCAAGCCGCGCCGTGGTGGCGAGTGGGCGTCCCAGGCCCCAGCCTCGCCCAGCCGTGGGTTCCGCTCTGCTGGCCGCTCTGCCTCGCTCCGCCTCTGCATGGCTCCATCCATAGCTGGCTTCCTTGGATGGGGTTCAGACATCTACACATTTTAATCAGCGCCTTAAAAGTGAAAGTTAAAAGTCTAACGGGATCCACCAGGTCCAGAGGAGGAAGTCGTAGGGGATAAAAAGGGGGTGTTCGGTTTCAAAGGCCCTGACCACGAGCCAGGCGCCCACATAGAAGGCGCGTATCCGAGGAGTGCCAGGACGCGGTGCGAGAAATGGGGAGTGGAAACGCGGTGTGGGTGCCCCAGGACTTCGGGGTTGGAGGAAGTATTTAAGCCATTACTCATTTTGCGTGAGTTGCGAAGCTGGTGTGGCATGGTGTAGTTCACAGCGTGTGGCTGGCAGCGCTGTGCCACCCGGCAGCCTTGCGGATCCCTGAGCCACCACCTGGGGCCGTGGCTGAGGGGCTGGGCCTTGGGAGCCCCGCCTGAGCCCCACGCTTCGCCTTCTCTCGGGAGCGCTGGGTACACTGACAGGAGAGGGAGATGGTGACCTAAGAGAACCTGCTTCTCTGATTACCAGCCCCCTCCTGCCTTTCATCTCCCTGAACCCCGAGTCCCCTGGGGTTGGGAGGGAGGTCTTCAAGTCGGTGCGGAGTTCACGGTGGTTTTGACGCGGGCCTGTGATTTCTGGCCTCTCTGCCGAGAACTCCAGAGCAAGCCGGTGCTGGAATCAGGCAGAAATTCCTGGCTGCGTCTTTCTGACAGTGACATTCAGCAGTGATTTCCCTGTCTTATTTGATGTGCCTCAAAACGTAGTGGTAACTGCAAACTATTTCCCTAATTGATCTGGAATGCAGACTGATGCCGGGCCCTGAATGGCTCATGTGTCCTCAATTTGGAGATCGTTTCCTACATTCAAAACCAGCCTCGTTAGCGCGGCAACTTGGAGTTTGGTTTAACGGGTTCTCCCCGCCCCCAGACACGAGGAGGAGGGACGGAGGAAGCCTGCGAACCTGACCGGATCGGGATGTTTTTAAAGTCCTATGTTGTGGTAATAATCATGACCATGAGAGCCAAAGCAGAAGTCACCTTCGGGGAGACACAAGACCCTCCATAGAGTACGCTAGGTTCCCCAAATCGTGGGCACCAGCACCTACAGGTAAGTCCAGAGCCACACAGAATGAATGCTCGGGCTGACACGGACCCCTGGAGGTGGACTTGAAACAAAGTTCTCTTTGTTTGAGATCCCCTAAAAGCTAACTCACTCATGGACGTAGAATTTCGGAACCTCAGGAGGCCATTTTTATGCAATGGTGGTGATTTGGTACTTTGATCCTAGGACCACAGAATCCAAGCTGCTGGATGAGCAGAAAATCAGCACCCAGCACCCGAATTCTCCTTCCATTTCTCTGTCCCAGAGCCCTGCTGTGGCTGTTAGGTGTTAGGTCGCTCCCTTCTGATCCCATTGGCCAGAGGCTGTCACATGACTGTGTTACTGCACAGGATGCTGGGAAGCACAGTCCTTGGCAGGCAGGGGTGAACGCGGCCCAGCCAGTGGGAGTCTTCACTAAAGAAAAGGAGAGTCTGACACCGGGTGACCAGCAGCTGCTCTCCACAGGGCTCCGCACTGTGTGCCCCGTGTCGGCTGCAGGGCATCACTCGGGGACCTGGATGAGTCAGTTCCCTTGGCCCTCTCGTGGCACGACAGCTGACGAGCACCCTGGACTTTCACGCTGCGGGGCGCACACCACCATCGTGGGTTGGTAGCTGCCACAGGAGGAAGGCAGGAGGGCCTGGCTGTAAGCACGAGGGCATCTGGAAAGGACAGTCTGCGGCTCCTGTCCAGTGCAAAAGGGGTCTCCACACTCCTGGGGAGACAGGACAGGAGTGGAGGCACCTAACTGGTGAGGAGAACTGGAAATCCAGCAGGGGTGTGGGGACGGAGATGCAGTCTGGGTTAGAGTGCTCCTCTGCTCACAGGTGTGTCAGGCACCGCAGACCCCACCTGCTGGTCTCCTTTAGCCTAAAAGGAGCTGTCTCCTTGGCCTCCCATCCAAAGCCACCTCAGGCAACCTCAGCCTGGTCATTGGCCCAGATATCCAGCTGACCCCACGTGCAGTGTGAGCCGACTTACTGACCACAGCAGGGCCAGCCAAGGGCAGCTCTTCCTGGGGGACAGGCAGTCTATCCAGGTCATAGGGGTGGTGGCACCTTGCTGCTCCAGACAGAGCCACTTCCTCCCGGAGCCCTGCATACTTCTGTTCTCCTGGCTCCAGGAGCCTGCTCCTGGTGGCGCTTTAGATCTTGATCTTGTGGCTAACTAGGGGATCCCTTGGGTCCCTGGGCAGCTGTCTGGGGAGTGGTGCAGCATCCCACTACTCATCACCTCATGATCTATGTCCTTTCTGGCTCAAATGAGATGAATGCACCCCTTCCTCATGGTCCCCCAGATTTCTGCACCCTCACAGGGGCGCCCCCCGCCATGAGCTGGGGGCTGGTGGATCCCTCAGCTCCCCTCCCTCCACACTCTCCCCTGGCTCTTACGTCTAGTGGCATGTGTGTGCATACACATGCATGTGCACACGTGTGTGTGTGTGTGTGTGTGTGTGTGTGTGCCTGTGTGAGTGCGTGTGCTGAGCGGTGGAGGTGTGGTTTGCAAGCTCACCGGCTTCAACTCTGGCAAAGGAACTGTGACCCACCCCTCAACCCCGTTGGAAGGTCTGAGTGATTTGGGCTGGACACCACAGCGACTCCTGCTCTGCCCAGGTGCTGAGGACCCGCAGATGACTCAGAGTCACGGTCCCGCAGAGCCCAGCCTGGGACTCCTCTGCAGTGGTCTTTATCCCTGGGTCTGTCCTGAAGGCCCCGGAGGGCACTTTCCCAGTCTGCAAGGGAAACGGGTAAGGTAAGGACCGGATCACCCACTTTCCACTCAGCCCATGCACAGCCATGCACAGCAGGGTGCAGCCTCGTCCAGAGATGGATCCTCTGCCCAAGCCCGGCAACCCTGAACCTCCACCCCCGGCCCTGCACACAGAGACACCTGCCCCAGGACCTTGGCATTGGTGGATCCAGCAACCGGCCCTTGCCCAAATGCGTCTCTGTAGGGCACTGCCCATCCCATGCCACCTGCGCTTCTCTCCCCGTTGCCCTGTCCCCCGGCCTCTCCCTGTCCTTTGTGGCACTCCCTGCCCCGTGGTCCTCTGCTTTGCTCCTGGCTGCAACCCCAACCCTCGCCCAGGCCTGGCCAAGGTGAACTGGGCCTGCATGCAGCCCCTGAAGGAGGAGCCCAGGAGCCGGGCATCGCCTGAGCTGCTGCACACACAGGCCGTCTGCCTGCAGGACACCCTGTGTCATCAGCACAGCTGAGCATGGCCACAGGGCTGGCACTGAGCTCAGTGCCCTCAATACAGGGGGCAAGTGGAAACTTCAGGCACCACATAGACAGCGATTGTCCCCAGAGGTGCCTAATTACGCCCACACTTGTTGGCTGTGTGCCCCCAACTCTGCCCCAGCGCCGTGGTCCCTGTTAGTGAACTGTCTGCGAGAGTCCCTGTGCCGTCCAACGCCTGCCCCTTCACTTCATCCTCTCTGTCCACCCCAGCCTCCGTGACGCCAGGCTTCTGACCTCAAGGGGCAGAGCGAGCTGACCCCACGGAACTGGAGATCATTTCCTAAGCACACACTGAGCAGCCCTGCAATCTGCAGGGGCCAAGGCCCGTGCCACCCTGGCCATGGTTTTTTTTTTTTTCAGTAATCGAACTCAGGACCTTGTGCTTGCCAGGCAGGTGATCGTGCCACTGATCTATATCCTGGGAGACCCTGCTAATTTAAAAAGTGCTTTGGAAATTCTTCTCAATTGCATTCCCAGCGCTGAGAATCCGGTTCTATGTAGCTCACAGTTTGTGGAGGTTTCAGTCCATAATGAGTTGGCTCCAAGGCGGGATGGCACAGCACAGGGGCAACAGCTCATGGCAGTGGAAGACAGCAAAAGAGAGCAATAGGGGGAAGCCAGCCTCTTCTCCCCCCTCTTATTGTATGCAGGGCATCTAGGGTGGGTGTGGCGCTCACACCATCCCTGCCCTCCTCTTTGCACAGGCTGAGGGTGTTTACAAAGTGAAAACCCTGACTCTGCTAAGCTACTTATTTAAACTTCTAAACTTCTCAAGTTGACACAATGTATCAGCCATTACAGCCCCCTGTGGACCTTTGGAGACCCTGTGGGTCCCCTCATGTGGAACAGGGAATGCTGTGCCCCATGGACTGGGCGGATCTATGTGTCCCCCATGGGGAGGTAGCCACGGTCCTCCCAAGCCTGCTTGCTGGGTGCTGCTTATCACAGAGCTCTGTGAGGTGCAGACGCATACAGCTTCAAAGTGACACAGCTAAGTGGTGATGGGCCTCGCCCTTCAGGGTCACAGTTCTGCTTTTGGAATTCACAACAATCGTGTTTATAGACCGAGGACCGGAAATGAGCAAAATGCTCCACCGTTCGAGGTCAGGGGAGCGTGGTCCAGCGCCGCGCTAGGACTGTAACATGGCCCTTTGGTGCTGCAACCAGGCCGAAGCAGCCTCCGCTTGTCTCTGAGGATAAAGTTGTATCTTCTGCAGCCTTGCCTGTGAGTTTCCCGGTCACCCTTTGCCACTTGGGGGCGAAAACCACAGGGGTGGGCGTTTGGATGGGCACTGTGTGGCTGACGAGCCCAGTGGACCCTGCCTCTGCAGAAAGTGACCGCTGCCCGCTGCTTTCAATCACAGGGCAAACTTCACCTGGGACAGAAAATCTCAGAGCCACGTGCGCCCCAAGAACCCAGGCACGAGGGCTCTCGCTTGCTGTGTCTCCCAGGTGGCTGCGGTGGTGGCCGAAAGCTTAGGAGAGCCTGTGCATGTGTTCTGTTCTGCAAGAACAGGATCAAAGTGATTTTAGTGGGGGAGTGAGCCAGGGAGGCGGGCACCAGGCTGCAGGTGAGAAGATCTGAGTGTACCCCGGCTCCGGTCCACGCAGCCTCCGGGCCGGATTCGGGGCAGGGCTCCCTCCTGGTTTTCTAGAGGGGCAGCTGTTCTGTCCCACTCCGTGGCCGCAGGTGGGTGTTGGACATGAATACATGAAGATGAAGGGTTCCCCTTCTGTTCTCAGAGGCGCTGGCCGCTCCCTGAGAGGCTCAGGTCTTAAATCTACATCATGATCACTTCACCTGTGCATGCCGGGCCCCCCTGGAGGATATTTCCATCACCTAGAATGTCCCTTGTGCCCCGCCCCAGCCCGTCACCAAGGCGGTGTCCCCTGTCCTTAAACCCGCAAGAACAGAGTCACACAGTGACTCAGGCTTTGGTGCCTGAACCCCGCCCCCGCGGTGTGGGTTGGTCCGTGTTTGGTTCTGTGGTCGGGGATGAACCCCGGCTGCCTCTGGGCCTTCTTATTTCCTTTGAGACAGGGTCTATAAGTAACTAAACTGCTGAGCGGGGCTCAAACTTGCAATCTTCCTGCCTCTGCCTCCCACCACACACACGTGTGGGGGCCATGGGACAGGTCAGTGCGCGGGCACAGGGTCACACCTCAGTGTGGTGGCCTGGCCTCTCTGGGCTCTGGTCCTCTGTGGTGCAGAGAGGAGGCGCTGTGTGCAGGAGACAGATACCTATTCTGAGACAGACGGGAAGAATGGGAGGACGGTGGGGGCCAGAAATGGGGAGAGGAAAACAAAGCTGGGGTTCAGACACGCCCGGGTGCTCCAGCAAGGTCTGCTCCCCAGCGCTGCCCGCCTGTGCGCCCGGCTGGGACCGGGCCCCTCGGCTCTTGACATGCAGCCTGGCAGCTGCTGTGAAAACAGCTCCGGGGCTCAGGGTGCGGCCTGCACCCACCTGACCAGACTGCGTGTCTGCCGGGGGCCGGGCATCTAGCCGTGGCCAGCCGTGTCCGAGCATGCGGCAGCCCGGGCTGACAGCTCACTTGGCGCCAGCATGGAGAGGATGACAAAACGCCCAGGTGCCCGAGACAGCGTCGGATCAGACAACGGCTGCCAGCCCAGGGTGCGCGCAGCCAGCGTCCTCCATGCGATGGGGAGATACAGGCGGCCGGGACCAGCGCCGCGGGCCAGCGTGGGCTGAGGACGGAGCGCTGGGCAGGGGGGAGCACCACCCGCTCCTGGCTCCTGCTGCTGCCAGTGGGTGAGAGACGAAAGCTGGGAGGGGCAGAGCTGGGACCTGACGCCATCCCACGCAGCAGTGCAGGGCCCTGTTTGCATCTGACCCACAGGTGGGGATGGACAGAAGGACCGTGGATGGGGGGCAGATGGAGAGAAAGATGGACGGGCGACAAGAGCCCATAGCCTGGTGGGGAATGCGACAGGGGCAGAGCTACAGACAAGGCCGTGCCAGACGGGCATGAGCGGTGCCCGCCTGGCATCGCCCACTGGCAAAGGCTCCTTTTGGGTTTTCCATCATCGCCAGGGTCCCAGCGTGCCATGTAGGGATGGTGACCATGTGTGCCCACCATGGGCCACAGAGACCAGAGCCCCACAGTGACCCCCACTCTCAGTGCAAGAGAGCAGGAAGACGGGTGCCAGAGGACTCAGGGACCACAGCCCTGCTCGCCACATGCGGCTCTGTCAAGGACCCAGGTGGACATGGCCTCTTAGCCCCACGGTGGCCGCAGCTCCGGGGTGGTGAGGTTCTGGGAAGATCTGCTGTGCTGGGGAGTCCAGGGCAGAGGCCGCCACCACCAGGACCCAGAGTCAGTATGTGGACCTCAGTCCCTGCTTCCGGGAGACCCTCAGCCGCACCCCAGGGATGCAGGGGACAGTGGATGGCATCTGCTGGTCCGAGGACTCATGGCCCCAAGTCTCCTCTCTGGGGTTGGCCATGTGGCTGGGCCCAGCAGACCAGGCAGGTAGCGGTGCCACCAGTATCCCTGTGGCACTCGAGGACATCAAAGGCTGAGCCCACGGCCAAGTCATGATCATCGCCATCCAGCCCTCCCACCCCCGCCTGGATGTGCCCAGCTACCCTGTGGTCTGTCTCCTGTCAGTAACCTCATTGATTAGACATTTCAGGGTCTGTTGGTGACCCTGTCTATACCAGGCCGTGTGACGGCGAGCTGATCCTCAGCGCTGGTCCCCAGATCAGCTTCCTGCAGGACTCAGACCCTCGTAGGTCCAGTCATTTCATTCTGGGCTAGCGCATCATCTGGAGAGCAGCAAAGCAGCCAGCTAAGGTGGCCGCCTGAAGGTGAACGCCAGTAATACCATCACTCAGGAGGCTGAGGCAGGAGGATGGCCACTCAAGGCCAGTCTGGGTCGCATAGTGAGACCCTGTCTCAAAAAACCAAACAAAAGAGTGGCCAGACAATGGCCCAGGTACAGGAGGCCCTGTGCGCAGACTCACTGGGAAGGAGGTCCGGTCGGTCAAGGCAGATGCTCTGTGACTCGGCTTCCCCGTTTCCTGAGCAGCACAGGGCTGGAAGGACCAGGTCCCGGACTGGGAGCGAGCGGCCAGTGGGTGAGCACACCCTCTGGGGCTCGGGGGTCCCTCTGCCAGTGGAGGCCAGGACAGTGGCAGGGGCCAGGAGGACAAAGGTGACCTGCAGAGTCCACGCCCGGGCCTGGCACCATGGACGCACTGCACCCAAAGCCCATGCCATCTGGGTCACCCGGGACGGGGCAGCCTGGAGGCCGGACAGCAGCCCTGGAGGTCACACTCGGCCAGGCGGAGCCACCCGTGCTGTGGGCCACTCTTCCCGGCACGGCTCACCCTGGCAGAGGCCTCCAGTCAGCAGCTCTTCAGGCTCAGAGCTGCACAGGGTGGGCGACCTGTCAGTCTCAGGGGGCTCAGGATTGGGGGTCCTGGCCCCAGCTGGGCAGGGGAGGAGGGGGAAGAAGCTCTGAAGCCCACCCCAGCATCCACGGAGTACGGCGCTCCCCTGAGTGAGAGGTGTACTCGCCTGTAATCCCAGCCCGGGGGAGGCTGAAGCAGGAGGCTGACTGCAGTTTCACAGCCAGCCTGGGCCTCGTGGCCAGACCCTGGCTCTAAATTAATTAGCTAAAATACAGAGAAGGAGCACTTAGAAGCCACCCAGCCTGCCTTCCTCACAAACTCACACGCCCACACCCACCGCAGGTGAGCCGGAACGTGTTTGTAAAATGCTCCACGGGAACTTTTTTCCGCTTAAAACCACACCTAACTTCTGACGACACTGTCGCCCCCTCCGTGGCTGAGCTGCACTCCACTGCATGAATCCATCACCGGTGGCCTCACCAGTTGTATCCATTGGAAGCATGCTCCTGAAAGCCACAGGAGAGCCAAAGACAATGGTTTTTAAAAAGCAGATTTATCTTGTCACGTGACCAGGAGTCTAGAGGAGGCGCGTGGCACCGTGACGCATCCCATGTTGTTCTCTTGGCCATTCCTCATGGCACAAAACGACCACTGCGGCTCCAGCCAGCATATCCACACTCAGGACAAGAACAAAAGGAAGTATTTTATGAAGAACACAAGAAATTTCTCCTGAAGACTTGTGCTTTTGCGTTACGCTGAGCCAGGATGGGCCCAAGCCGCCACGGCGACCGCAGGGAGCTGAGAAATCACCTCGGACATGAAGTCTTCATAACAGGAGACAGGAAGTGTCCAACCAGGTATGGTACCGAGTGGCCAGGAGCCGTGTCTACATCACAGAAGCCCTCTCTGGGGAGGTGGTGGCCCCCCCCCCAAGTCCATGCTGTGACCTAGGACCCCACATACAGCTGTCGCCCGGAGCCCTGGGCATCCCTGCTGTGGGCACCTGGAGGAGGTCACTCAGCCAGCCTGGCAGGACTCGGGGCTGCAAAAGGAGCATTCATCAGAGCTCTGCGGGAAGTACACTATGTAACATCCTGCCTGGACCTGGTGCAGCCCGATGCTCCCAAACTCCACCCTTGTACTGAGCATGGCTGGGCTGGACACAGCTGGTCAGGGCAGGGTCCCTGTCCTTCTAGGGTCAGGCGAAGGAAGCAATGGGTCTGCATGCTGGTCTTGGCTGGGCCCTGGGGTGCTGGCGGGGTGTGGCCCCAGGAGCCTGGGGGAGGCAGCTTGGGACAGGGCAGCTGTGCCACCCACCCAGGATTGGGACACTCAACCTGGTGAGACAGGGCTTGGGGTACAGAACGGCACTGCCACAGCGCCAGAATGGGGCACAGTAGCCTCACTCGAGGACAGAAGCCGCCGGAGCGCAGGACACCCCTCCCTGGACTGTACCAACCAAGGTGGCACTGCCCACAGCGCTTGGCAGGCCAGGAAGGGAGCCCCTCTCCACCTTGTCCTGTGTGGCTTTAAAGCCAGGCTTTGTGGCCCCGAAAGTTGAACTGGGGGAGGAGCCTCAAAATCACAGGTGGGAACAGAGGGGCCCAAGAGCCCTGGGCCAGGCACCACTGGGAAGGCTCTGTAGGGCGGCTGCGTGACGGCACCCAGCACTCCTGTGGTGATGCAGGCCCCATGAGGTCAGATGTCCTGCGGGGGTGGCAGGACACAGCTAGGAAGCCCCTCTTTCACGAAGTCCTGTTCTGTGACTTAAACTCCTTCAGGGATGTTTTCTTGAGGAGAATTCTCATCCGCACCCCACGGCTACCACAGGAAGCTTCGCCACAGTCCGGGTGTCACAGCCAGCGATGGGAGCAACCCGGGTGTCCCAGCAGGGACCAGTGGCCAGCGGCCAGTGGCCCGACAGAAGCCACAGCACGCAGCTCGGTGCTGCATCTCTGAGGCCTGGGGAAGAAAGCCACCTCCTGGTTTATTACAAGAGAGGCAGGTGGTGTGTGCTGGACGAGCCTGAGAAGTGCCCCTGCGTCCCTTGGCGTGCTCGCCCAGAGTAGGACGGACACCCCTGCTTTACGCACGGCTGTGCTGTTCAGTCTTCCAAAACCTCTGCAGGGCCCGGGTTAGCTCAGAGGCTCAGGCACCTGCCTTGTGAGCATGGGGTCATGAATTCGATCCCCGGTTCCAAAGACAAACAAGAAAACACCACTGTGGTGTGAAGAAGCACACCTAAAAAAATTAATCAGAGCTGGGGTACAGCTCAGTGGCACAGTGCCTACCTGGCAGGCGCAAGGTCCTGAGTTCCATTCCCAGTGCCAAAATAATCATAATCATAATCATAATAAGCAGATGAAAATAATTACTGTAAGAATACAGAGTAAAATCCCAGAGTTGAGTTGAATGAAAATTCTAGAAAATTTTAGAAATTCTTGAGTTGAATGAAATTTCTAGAAATTTCTAGAATGAAATTCCAGAATTTTCTAGAATGAAATTCTAGAAAACAAAACCTTTACACATTTGTAATACTTACGTTTTTATAAGTATATACGAACTTTACTTTTAGTAAATGGCCAAAAAACACTTTTTTAAACTCGGCTGCGGGCACACTGTAGACCTCAGGAGCCCTGTTACTTCCTAACCCTCAGGGAGCAGCTGTCAGCAGTGGCCAGCGACGGAGGGCAGTCAATGTGTGCCATCCTTCACTTTGGAGCCAGAGAGAGCGTCCGCTCAGAGGACCAGGGCGGCCGAGGGAGCCCGGGGTTGACTCTGTCCCTAGTGATGGGACGAACTACACCCACGGCCCTGAGATCATCTTAGGGGACACACGGGTGCCTCAAGGAAGGCAAAACCAAGGGCCCAGCACAGTCAGACTGCTGCCAAATGCTTGGAAGATTGTATTTTTTAGATAAGGTTTTGTTCTGTTGCCCAAGCTGGCCTCCACTCCTGGGCTCCAGCAATCCTCCTGCCTCAGCCTCCCAAATAGCTGAGATTAGATGTGCTCCACCTGGGTGGGGATCTTTGGGTCTTATTTTGGGAAAGAACAGTCTGGACCCAGCATGCCAAGTGCTGGAACGCTGAGCAGAACTGTAGAGGTCAGGGCTTCGTGGCGCTCACAGACGTGAACGGAAGAGCGTTGTCAACACCCAGGGGCCACCTGTTTGCTAGCGTAGCCTACTTATCAATCTGTGGGCATCAGAAAGGTGTGGCACAGCCTGGCACCACACACCAAAACCCTTGTCCCACACATTCTTGCCAGTTTAAATCCCGTGTGGGAGCACAGACATCTCTGGCCACCTGAGGACCCACCCAGCCCACAAGGCCAAGCCCTTGCCCTCCGCCGGCCACTGTAGTGACCCACGGCGTCGCAGGGCCTCTCCTGGAGCTGGAGCAATACAGGCTTCCACACTCTGCCTCACTCTAGGCTCATGCAGACCTGCAGGCTTGGAACAGAGGGGCCTGGGAAGAATGGAAGTCCTGAGGGCCTGTGTGGTGGGCTTTCTGGTCCTGTGAGAAAACACCAGAGGTCATCCCCGCTGGAGCAGAAAGGTCCACGCTGGCTCATGGTTCCAGGGGTGCAGTCCATGGCCACCAGGCCCTACAGTCTTGGGCCGGGGTGTGGTGGCGCAAGAGGGCACACACAGAGAGAGGAGGGGCTGGGGTCCTGTGGCCCCAGAACCTCCCTCCCTCCCTCAGCCCTCTCCTAAAAGTCCCCCCACACCCCCCAGCCAGCACCCGAGAATTCAGCAGACAGGCCTGCGGGAACATGTCCAAATCTCAGGAGACGTGGCGCCCCATCCAGAGGCTGAGGTCAGCCTGAGCATCTTGCATGTGTTTGTCTCAGGAGCCAGGGCTGCAAGATGCCAAAGCCCAAGTTATCCACTCAGAACCATCAGAGTGACAGGCATGGTCCCAGCGACTCAGGAGGCTGAGGCAGGAGGATCATACTTTCAGGGCTAGCTTGGCAGCTTAGCAGAACTTGTCTTCAAACTTTAACCAAGAAGGGCTGGGGATGGAGCCCAGTGCTGTGTTAAAGACGGAAATCAGCAAGGATAGGGACTCCCATCTGGACCCCTGCACACACAGTGACGGCCTAAATGACACTGATGGGGGTCCTCACCTGACCCCTCAAGCAGGACACCCAGACCTCAACCCCGAAGTCAGCAGGGGTGGCATCTGCCCGAGGCCGGGGCCGCCTGGCAGGGCGCAGTGTCCGGTTCTGTGTGCCCAGGCGTGCGTGTGTGGCGAGTGGACATCTGCTTGACCATCTCGTTACTCAGCCATCCCACGGCTCTGTCACACCCAGGGCTCACGTCCGTTTCCAGGTGTGATCATTAACAGGCCGCACAGCCCCTGGGAACCCTCTCAGGCTCAGGCTTCCATCACCTCGTCCGGCCTCAATGACCGAGTCCATCTGGAATGGGAATGTTCGCCACAGCTTCTGCTCAGTGGAAACGGACGCCGTGTCCTCCTCCGTGTATCCACGGACCTGGTACCGTGCGGCTCATGGCTCCTCTCCAGAGTCCAAAGGACCACAAGAGCGACCCACTGGGGTGAACGGACTGGGGACGTGGAGGCACCAGCACAGCACACAGAGACCCCTGGGAAAGACTCTGGAGCCCCGGGAGGGCGGCATGGGGTGGGGGGTGAGTGTGCTCCAGGGCGGCACGGGCTCGGCAGGGTCCCGGGGCCCTCCTCTTTCACTGTGATGCCTTATTAACCTGTGAATGTGCCCTGGTTTTCGTCTACACTGTCACACGTCCGAGGGCGGGGTTGTGAGAGGAGACAAGTACACAGGAGAGGGTGACATGGTCACGGCAGGGCTCTGCGTCCTCAGCCGGCTCAGGAAGGCGTGGGGTGTCCGTGGCTCACCCGCCCACCGAGACCAGAACACGTTTCAACAGCTCCAGCCGTGTCTGGGGCAGGGGCTTCCCCGCTTTCCTCTCTGTTGGCTCTGCTCTCTGGTGTAAGCTGTCCTCCTGAGGCAGAATGGCTGCCTCAGCCCCGGGCTTGCATCCGACCCCCACGCCACCCAGCCAGGGAAACTCCTTCCCCTCAGTCCTTGCCCAGCAGGTCTCCAGCTTACGTGGTCTTGAGTCCATGTCCTGGCACTGTGGCAGGGGGCACAAAGCCATGATCCCCCCGTCCAGCCCAGCCCCAGTCCCCTGTGGTCACAGAAGTGAAATACCAACCCCCACCCAAGGCCAGGGCAGGAGCACAGAGGTGCACTCCTTTGCAAGCTTGGTGCGGGCCAGGCCTGCCTGTCCCAACACCAGTTCTGGCCCGGGCTGAAGCTGTGTCCACCTCTACTGGGCTTGTTCCAGTTCATGATCCTCACTGTGGGATGAGGGCGGTGACTCGGCCAGGGTCCCATGGCCAGGCCAGGACAGCACAGTGTGGTCATCGGTCCCCTGGATCCAGATGCAAGCTCTGCCTCTCGCCCCAACAGCAGAGGGAGCTGGACTGGACCCTGGGCCGCCGAGAGGAGACCGAGCTCTATATTTATCCTGCGTCCAGCCGGCCGCCTGGGCCTGGGCAGCCGCTGAGCTGCCCTGTAGACACAACAAACTTTTAATAACTCCGCACTCTGGAAGAGTGTATTTTTGCCCTGTGAGTCAGCCATGTGTTTGTCAATAGCGGCCAGCAGACAGGCGGGAAGCCCAGCCGTGCAGAAAGCTGCGGGGCTGTCGGGAGCAGGCGGCAGGGGCTCGGGACCTTGGGGGCAGATCATGGCCCAGGTCCATCCCCTGCAGATGAGGGTGTGGGGCCGCACCCCGGCCTCAGCGTCCTCATCTGTGACCTGGATGTGATGGTGCTCTGCCATGACCCAGGAGGCCCCGTCTACTGGCACCATGGGTGACCGGCTGCTATGACGACTGACGGCAGGGAGGTGCGGGCTGCCCACAAATGCATAGGCAGGTCACCCGGCAGGCCGCACTGTCTGTGCTGAGGCAGGAGGAGGAAGAGGGACCCGTAGCCACTGCATCTCGGGAAGAAGAGGAGAGGAGGGACGGGCACTCGGACTCCCAGGACACTGTCCAGTGGGATGGACCAAAGCTGAGGAGATGCAGACCCCACGGGTCCCCAGTTCCTCCTCTGAGCATCTGCCCAATAGAAATGAGAGGCCACGGTCTGAGCACTCCAGAGCTCAGAACCCTCAACTCTCACAGTCAGGAGCTGCTGATGAATCAAACCCCGACTGGAGAGATGGGTCAGCTATTAGTCATCCCCATCAGGGAATACTACTCTGTGGTGAAGAAGGAATGCCCACTTCAGACACGCCCACAGGGTCATCCGCAGTGTGGAGGGGAGATGCTAGCACTGGGTGTGGCTCGGGGATGAAAGCATGCCCCCCACTCCCCCATCCCCTGCGCACCCCCCACCTCCCATCCCCCCACCCCTGCGCACAAGACTTGGTCTGATTTCCAGACACCGTCATCTTCCCCAGAAAAAGGAAGAGGGAGAGATGCCAGGCGCAAGCGGAGCACAGACGGGACAGGCGAGAAGAGGAAGCTGATCCGCCTGCCGAGAGTCGGGGCGGCTGCAACCCCAGCGCTGGGCGCAGGGAACGTCCTGGGGACGCACGAGGCCGTGGCACCGCGGAAGGATGCGTGGAGGAAGAGCCGATCCTGGAAACACCGAGCTGGGGGCGCAGAGGCCACAGATCACCAGACTCCAAGGGGCCGCACAGCAAGGACATCAGGAGGGGGCCGAGCCCGGCATCGCCCGTGAGAGGACTCTGCTGAGGGGACTCGGGAGGAAGGTGCCACCCACAGCCACTCCACCGCCACCGACCACCCACATCTCCCTGAGGCTCCCTGCGCTCCAGACACCAGGGGAGTCATCCAGTATGTGGTTTTAAGTGTAATTTTAATCAATATATTTAGTCAGGTCCTTGGTTGAAAGTAATGTAAATCCAGTGCAAACTGGCAGCTCCCTTTTCCGTGTTATTTTGAGATGAGGTCTTGCTAAATCGCCAAGTTGAGATCTGCCTGCCTCAGCCTCCCAGAGTGCCGGGATACAGGCATGAGCCACCGCACACGGTTTACCAGGGCCTTGGGAAGCAAATGTTTCCCCCTCTCAGGCCCATATCCTGTTCTTTATCCTTCCAGGAGGGTCGCAGGCCAAACTAGGCCGCTCCTGGGTGTGATTCAGAGAGAACAGGAAGTGACCCCTGGGCCCGGTCCACCCTCCAGGCGCTGGACACCAAGACAAAGAGGATTCCTGTGGGTCCAGGGAAGACCACCTGAGATGGCTCCGATTGGCCCAGTGCTAGTGAGGTGTCTGGAGGTGGACCAATCACGGTGGCTCGGGGGTGGAGCCTGGCCCTGCGGTCTCCCGGAGGATTCCCTGGCCTCCAGGCTGCCCGGCCTCTAGTGTACCCGGTGGTGACCATGAGTGGCTTCTCCTCTCCCCACCCCGCCGCGTTCATGCATCAAACAAACAGGACAGAGAGACTTTAGAGAAGGGGGACGGGAGGGGGAGGGGAGAAGAGCAATCCCAGGGCCTCAACAGCAGGGTGGCACCGCACCCTCACCCTCCACCTGCCCGCTCACCGTGTCCCTTCCACCTTTCTCCGAGGTGGACTTCGAGCCCCTGCGCGGTGAGAGCCAACCCTAAGCCCTGTTGCACCGTCCTCATGGCGTGATCCTGCCCGTCCCGGGTAGGAGGTTGGCGGCCAGGCCAAAGCCTCGGTAATGCCATCGGCCTGGCAGGGCGGACACCTGCATCCGTGCTGGGCACTCGGCCCCTGCGAGGTCAGCGTGCAGAGCCTCCTGCTCCCGGCCCACACCAGCCCCGGACAGCTGCTGTCCACTCTTTTCCCCCTCCTCACTCAGGACATGAAGTTTGCACGGGGAGAAGGTGGGTGACCTTGCTGTTTGGAGCCCGCAGAATGGCATCGCTCTTCCCTTTGGTGTTTGGAAAATCGTCCCCCCACCCCACGAGCAAAGGCTGGGAGGTTTTTCCAACTAGATGAGAAGACCTCTCTGTCCTTCTGGAGGCGCCCAGAGCTGTGGGGGGCACTGATAGCCGCTGTGGGGGACACCGATGCCATGTGTCCAAGGAGGAGGAACCCATGAGCCACAGGCCCTCTCGGGGCTCCCCGGGTCCTGCAGGCCCTGAGAGGCTGGGGAGGGGAGGCAGCCCCCCGAAAAGCCAGGTGATGTGCTGGGGGGGAGGCCTGGAGAGCAATGAGACTTGGCCTCCCTCTCCCCACCTCTCCCCCCTGCTCGCGTGCGGTGCCCCCCAAATCTGGAGTGATTCCTCTGGGTGTATTAGAGCAAAGAGCCCCACTCAGGGTCCCCGGGCCTCGGGGGCAATATCGACTGAACAGGTCATGAAGACAGTCATGCAAGATGCCACCACTGGACCCGGTCAACCCCTGAGATGGGACCCAGATGTGTCCCCCGAGGGGTTCAAGGACCAGGACAAGGGGAGCAGAGTGTGCGGAGAGGGGTGACTGCTAACGGTCCCCCAAAGGGGAAGCCACTCTCACACAGACCTCCCACACACTCACACTCAGCTCCAAAACACAACCCACAGCCAGAGCGTGCGTGTGCACGCACACACACACACACACACACACACAGGAGACCGGAGCTAACGCCCGTGCTAACAGGCAGGGGCCCTGGATTCCGTCCCCAGCGTCACACACGACAGAAACATCCCACTAAGGGCAACCCAAGCTGGAAAATCCTGTCCGAGATCCGATCTGAGCGCCGTGGCGGCCACACCCAGCCCAGCCTGTGGGCTAAAATTAATTTCCACATTTTTTAATGTTTGGGGAAAACTGTAGGAGGAATATTGTGCATCACATAAAAATGTTTGAATTTACTACTCAGGGTCAATAAGTAAAATTTTACTGAGACACATCACAGTCGTTCAGGTGCACACAGGATCGCCTGGCTTGAGCGGATACAGAAAGAAACCTTCGTCCCAAAAGCTGGAGGGATTTGCCGCCCGCCCGGCCCTCACCGGACCAAGCCCAGCCGGCCCAGGCAGCCGCAGCCTCCATCACAGCAGAACAGCGGGCCAGGGCGCTGCTCTAAACTCAGGAAAACAAGGGCTTGTAGAAATCAAAATTGAATGTTGTTTAACCTACATGTAATTTTTATAAAAACAATATGCAAAAGAAAAAAGGTAATTTAAAAAGTAAAAGAGATTTTAAAAAGCAGCAGGGGAAGAGGGAGGAGGACGGAGCCAAGGATTGAAACAAACGCAACGTGTGGACTGTGATTCGGAGAAGCCAGTGTTCGGGGAGGAGCAGGAAAGCTGGAGGGAACCGAGTCACAGCAGAGACGATGGCAAGGCCTGCAGAGATCCCGCTCCCTTCCCGGCAGAGACAGATGCTGGCCGACTGATTCAGTGACATGACACACAGGCCAGGACTCTGAACCCTCCCGATCGGTACCGAGCTGACCACTGCCGAGGCCAGCGAGGGTCCAGCTTGCCCAAGGACCCTGCCCTCCTGTGTGTTCAAAGCTCCATCAAAAGAAGCGGAGAACAACCCGGATTCTGGGACCCTCAGCAGCCTCCGGGGCGACGTTCTGCTGAGCCAGAGCCAGGCTTGCGGGCCACCTCTCTCTGGGTGGAAGGAAACCACTCCATGGAGACGGATTTTGGGGTCCCCCTCGGGGAGGCCCCTTCACGAGGCTGCGGACGGGTCCTGTGCCGGAGAGGGCACCCCGACGGGTCTTCAAAGGACACGGGGTTTGGCCCATTTCACAGCCCACTGAGAATTCACGGCTCTTTAATTGTGAACCAAACATGAACCTTTCTTGGGCCGGGGTTCATTTATGCTTGGCAAAAGCCAACAGCTCATTTCAAAGCTGGGAAGTGGAGGCTTTAAAAGGTTTAAAACCCAACTCCAAAAGCTCCTTGGACATCAAATAGCTTTTTATTTTTTTGATACAAAGTTTTGATGAGTTAAGAGCAAATGAATTAGAAACATCTGGATTAAATTCTCCCTTAAAATCCACATGAGCTTAAAAATGAAGGGGGAAAGGGCTTGGTGAGTGTCTTTTGGTTTTATCAAACCCCAGGCATTTGGAAAACAGCATGAGGTGGTCAGGGAGTCCAAAACACAGCTGAATTCGGCCAGCGCCAACAGCGGGGCTGGGAACAGACCCCACTGAGCGAGCCCTGATCACACGGTCGGGGACGGGGACCCCGCCAGCCCACCAGCCACTCACCAGGCCAGCAGCTGCAGCTGGGCACCCTGTGGGCCTGGTCCCTGAAGCCACCGGCTCTTCCTGCAGGTGCGTGACTGTGCGGAAGGAAATGGCAAACCATAGCTGTCCCTGTCCCCTGCCCGGCTGCCACCAGACTCCCCCCCCCCCGCAGCACCCACGGGGGGCCGGAAGGGCTCCGGCCAAGCGAGCAGGGCAGTCACAGCTCGGTGTGAACAGCAGGACCCTGAATCTGGAAGGCGCTTTTAAACCCGGCCTGTAAAATGGGACTGGAGAACCAGTCTTGCAGCAGCCCAGGACAAGCATACTGTGACTGACACCCTTCACGCACAGTGAGGAGGGGCACGACCCCACGGCCCATCAGAGGACACGGCTCAGAGATCCCTGAGGATGGACTCCCGGGACAGCACGAGGAACACGTGTACAGCCTGGACAGATGCTCACCTCGGCCCCGGCCAAGCGGGCGCCTTCCACAGTTTACCCAGCACAGCGAAGAGGTGGTCAGAGCCGGTGGCAGGGAGAGCAGACCCCGGCGCCCAGCCACCTGCGTCAGCCACCCGCGTCCGCCTCGCACTCTGCTCCCGCCGCTGTGCCAGGCACCAGCGCTCCAGCCTCTCTGGCTGTCTGTGGATCCGGGATGGCTAGACGGGGCTGCATCTCCCGGGGTTGGGGCCAGCCCACTGTGGTTACCTCGGCCCTGTGCACGGTACACAAATGACCTCACTCCGCTAATCCCCGGCACCACCTCGGTGTCGTCAGCCCCATTTGTGGAATGAGAAATCAGAGGCTCCCCGAGGCTGGTTGCTGGGTACCCCGCTCACAGATGGCAGCCCAGATAGGGCAGCTCTGGGCCTCCGGCCGTCTTCACGCAGGGCTCGCTGCTCGAGGCAGGCAGGGCCAGGCTGGTTTCGGCCCCTCTGCTGCCTGCCACTCAGTGCCACAAAGATGTGGCCCCTGCAGGCGCCCATGCAGCACCCTCGCCCATAGCTGGCTGGGCCTTGGAGTGGGGTGTCCCCTGTTGGGTTCCACCCCAGCACTGCCAGCCTCCTGCCAGTGAGCCTCAGCCGAGCTGAGCCTGGGCTCCTTGGGCTACACCCCAGCCCCGAGAGGCGAGGTGGCCAGGCGGGAAGCAGAGACCCAGGCTGGGTGCTCTCGCTTGGACGGACTCCCGGCACAGGCTAATTACCCAGTAATTGGGGTGCTGACAGCCGTGCTGTCACATGTGGACACGGCAGCCTCCGCCCCGAAGACAGCATCTCCAACACTGTGCTTCACGCTGGGTGCTGGACCTGGCGGATGGGGACAGAAAGGCAGGCCGCCCAGGTCGGACACCCAGGCTTCCAGGCTGGCTTCGCAGCTGTGCCGCGCTGGTGTCGTTAGGTCTGAGAATGACAAGCAGAAACATCCAGTCACCTTCCAGAGAGACCTGATAGCAAGGAATCCTGTCACTGCAGACGTCACCGTCATCCCAAAGATGGGGTCCCACGCTGGGCCTCGTGTGCTGTCCAGCCACTCAGCTATGGACAGACGCCCCCCGATTCAGCTTCTCCACCTGTAGAATGGATCGATGGAACAGAGCTTTCTATCCAAAGGGCAGTGCAAGGCCACAGCAAGTGACACCTTCAGACGCTCCCAGCTGACCTCGTCCAGAGCCAAGAAAGCTGCAGGTTCAAACCACAGTCAGGGGCCGAGGAGGACCGGGTCTCCAGGGCTCGCTCCAGAAGAAGCTTTGCTTTGATATGTTAAGATCCCAAACCTATTACATTTTTTAAAACCCAAAGAGGGGGCCCTGGCCCTTTGAAGCCAACATAAATACAACCGTTTAACAGCTTATTTTAACATCCAACGGGAACCGAGTGGTTTCAGCCGGTTCTTGGTGCCAGCAGTGTGCTTTCGGGCCCATCAGGTCCTCTCCTGCTCTGGAAGCCCGCGCTGGCCTCAGGTCTGCTTCCTCACAGGCCATCTTTCTCCGAGTTTTCCTTGGCTTCCCCGAGAAGAGCAGCAGATCCCTTTTGAAGTTTTCCTATTGATGAATGAGCCGCTATAAATAACGCTGCCTGGCGGCCGCCCATCCCCAAGCCCAGTCTGCAATCATAGTAGCAGTGGGAACCGGGGCCAACTGACGGCAGCGCGTCGCGAAACGGCTTAATGGGCTTCGTACTGTTTAACTTAATCTTTACAGATGTAAAAACAGAAATACAATTATTTTAACAACTATTATTACATATTGCTTTGCTAATGAAAACATAGGTTTGGGAGGCGCTGAGACTCTGGAACTCGGGGCTCTCCAAGCGCAGGGAAGAGGGGGTGCCAGGGCTGGCGGGGACCCCGGGGAGGGGGGAGGGTGGCTCCAGCACCCGACAGCCTCCTGACCCCCCTGAAAATCACTCTTGCTCCCAGGGCCGCACACACGGCCACACACACGTCATCACGGCCGGTCACTCGGGCAGCAGCCGCGCGGCCGGTTCCAGGCGGCTCTGCGGATGAGTTATGGGTCCCGTGGAGAATTCCAGTTGCTGGGAAAGACAGCCAGTCGCTCGGAGCGGCCTCCGTTCTCACACTCCACGGCCGCCACCGCCCCCTCGTTCCTGTCCAGTCCGCCTCCCCCGCTGCCCAGGGAGCTCCATTCTGGCCAGGGGCAGGGGACAGTCACTTGAAAACCTATAAACCCGAATCTGCAGTGGAGATCACCAGGGAGCCCAGGTCCCCCCACCCCGAGGTGGTGGCTGCCCATCCTCCGCTTTGATTCTTTGGGGGGGCCACGCCCCCCCCCCCCGGTGCATCCGAGTTCACAGACGCTGTGGGGTCATTGGTTTTCTCATGCGCTCAGCCTCCAGAGCCACTGCCCCGTGGGGGCCTGGAAGCCCGGACCCCTGCGCCCCAGTGACGTCATTGGCTGCCTCCGGGAGCTCCACCACCCCCTTGCTCTCTGCGGTTCTCATCAGTGAAGCCCAGAGCCGAATGGCTGAACAGCTGAGAGAGGCCCTGTGGGAGGCTGTGGCCACCTCAGGGGGCAGCACGGACTGCCCGGCCCAGCACCCACCCAGCTCCAGGCCACCACAGCCCACCCCCACCTCACAGGGTGGTGGATCTCAGACCTGGGGACGGGTCAGCAACGAAGGCAGGCTGCCTCTTGGGGCCACTCTCCCTGCCCACCCGCCCACAGGAAAAGGGCCAGACTGTCCCGGCCTGCTTTGTTCTGCTGGGTCACCCACCCCATGAGCCCCAGGGGCCTGCTCTCCAGCAGCCAGTGAGGGGTGGAGAGAGGCAGGGAGAGCCATCTGTGCGGGGCGCCCTCCCTTGCTGCAGAGCACTGCACCCCCCACTTCACCCCAAAGCATTAGCAGCCAGCAGCTGTGGGCCACTCCACCGGCTGCACAGCATCGGGGAGGACTGGGTGCCGAGGAAGCCTAACACCAGACAGGCGTGGGGCGCAGCCGAAACGGGGTTCGCCGAACAGTGGGGGACAGGTGCAGCATTTAAGGCCCAGCCCAGAGTTAACTGCAGGGTGCTCAGAGCAGGGCAGACTAGCGCAGGGAGGGTGCTCAGAGATGCTTTGCCCAGAGCTGTGGACGCCCGGGCTGAAAGGGCTCCTCACACAGAGCGCACCCCCACTGCAAAGAAAAGTGTCAAAAACGTGAAATCTCTCAATAATGCCACAGTCAGTTACACTGTGAAATAATAATATTTTGGATATTTAAGGTTAAACTAAATGCATTACTGAAATTAATGTCACATGTCTCTGCTTAGCATTTTTAGGATGGGTCCAAACATTGTGAGATTACTGTCTTTTGGCTTGCTGGTGAAAGACAAAAGCACCCCACAATTAAGAGCTCCTGTGTGCCCCCTTGACCTGAAGATCCAAGCATTTGGGCTGAGGGGGCGACTGGCATAGCTGCCGCCTGGCACGGCAAGGCCCTGAAATCCGTCTCCAGCACCGCGCAGAAAGAGGGCGTGGGGAAGAAAAGGAGGAGGGAAGGAAAGGGGGAAGGAAGGGAGGAAGGGGGGCCCGTAAACCTCCAGTGCGGGGTGAGGACCCTTAGCCAAGCCGAGGCGTGTCACACCAGGATTCTCGCAGGTTTGGGGTCATTTGCACGAGATGTGTGTGGTGACGCCTCAGTCTCAGTGTGAAACCCGGTTCTGCCTCCTGCACCCTCACACGGCAAGGGAAGATACCGTCCGTGCGAGCATCGAGGTGCACGGCAGTTCGGCCGGGGTGCTACTCCTGGGACTCCTGGGCCAGTTCTGAAACTAACAGCCGTGTGCGTTAGGAGAGCCCCGTGCTCCCTGAGAGTGTGCGTCTGTGTGTGCGTGTGTGTGTCACTGGGCATCTGTCTCCTGCCATGGAGGTTAAAACTAAGTGAGAAAATGGGTATGAAAGTTCTTATTGCCCTGAACATTCCTGTGCACCTCCCAACCAACCTGTAATTACACCGAATTTTATCACGCCGGTTGTGTGTTTGCTTGTTTGCTTGCTTTGGTACCAGGCATGGAACTCACGGCCTTGAGCGTGTCAGGCAGGCGCATACACAGCGAGATGAATCCCCGCCCTAAAACTGTTTATTTAGTGTTGGGAGCCACCACATTGCCGAGCCGCCGCATATAGCGATCATGCGGCCTGTGGTAAAGAGTAAAGCCTGAGTTAGATTACCCCTCCCATCGAGCACGTTAGTTTCCTGCTTACCGCGTAAACAACCCGCTCAATAATATGTTAGCCAATCAGCTTGCCTTGCTTACTTTAATATGATTGGACACTGTATCCGTATATATACTGGTGCCACCCCTGGGGGGAAGTAGAAGCCCGGAAGGAGCCGCGGAGAGCGGACCGGTAGAGGCTTCGGAGCAAAGCACGAAAGGAGCCGCGGGGAGCGGACCGGTAGAGGCTTCGGAGCGAAGCACAAAAGGAGCCGCGGGGAGCGGACCGGTAGAGGCTTCGGAGCGAAGCACGGAAGGAGCCGCGGGGAGCGGACCAGAGGAGGCTTCGGCTGGGAGCGATCCCAGGGCAGGCTGTACGGAGAGAAAATAAAAGAAAAGGTTGTCCACTGCCAGACTTTGTCGTGTGTCCTTCCTGCCGGCCGGGAGCGACATCGACATTTGGTGACCCGCACGGGGACTGATCAACCCCGAGACACGGCGGTGGTGTGCAACGCTCCAGCGTGGTGCTGCCGGACAGGTGAGTTGGGGATAAGCCTGGGCTCTGGGTGGCGCGCACCTACAGGGCTTTTAGACTCCCCTCAGGCTCAGGCGTAGGTGACGGGTTCTTTAAGTCACACGCGGTGAGTTACAGCCCTTAGAGGTTGAGGATGGGTAATTTACCGAGCGCGGAGGCGTGGCCCTTGGTAAAGGCCCTTAGGAAGCTTTTAAAAGCTAGAGACCTCAGGGTAGGTCAAAAAACACTAGAACTATTCATAGCAGAGATAGATAGGGTGGCTCCCTGGTTTTTACCCACGGGGCATTTAAACCTGCCGTCATGGGAGAAGTTAGGCGGGGACCTTGCCTCGGCAGAATTGGGAGGCGGTATTTCGCTGGCTATTCGCCCCCTGTGGGAAATGATACATGCGTGCCTTGACTCCTATGCCGAGTTGCGCCGCGAATTGTGTGCGTGCGCCGCTCGAAAAAAGCAGAGAGAGGAAAAAGGACCCCCGAGAGCCCTCTGGCGGGGAGGAGATAGAGAGCCATCCGCTCCACCCTGGAGCTCTTCTCCAGAAGCGGCTCCCCGCCGAGAGGCCGCTACAGGGAACCCTCCCTTCTCTCAGCCGGCACAGGAAGTGACGCCCCGTTCCACTCTGTCGCGACCGCTGTCCTATGACGTTGCGCCGCGGGGCGGACGGTATTTTCATGGGCGGCTACTCTGCCTAGCAGGCTGAGAAAAACGCCGGTCGAGGAAATGGGGGCTGGGGATTTAGCTCAGCGGCATAAGCGCCTGCCTTGTAAGCAGGCAATCGCCAGTTCGATCCCTGGTACCAATAAAAAAAAAAAAAAAAAAAAAAAGATAAAAATAAAAAATAAAAAATAAAAAACAAAAAGGGGGAGTAAGCCAAGGCCTGCCTCCAAAGGCGCGGTTATCTATGGCATGACAATGGATGGGCCCGGATCCGGTAATCAGCTGGAACCGAGGCGCGGTTTGTGTTTTTCTGCAGAAATCGGGACGAGAACCACTGTGGGTACCGGAGAGACTGACACGGGCGACAAAGCCCTCGACTGAAGATCAGACCTGCCCTACCGGAGATCCATCACAGACCAACCAACAAGATGAATAGAAATAGCGGTAGCCCGAAATGGACAAGAAGATCCTCAGGCATATGCATGGCTCGCTCGCCTAGCCTACGACCGAGTCTAGGGACGGTGAGCTTCCCACACTCCTCCTCTAAAAAATTATGATATAGCAGGGTAGATGAGTCAATGACGGGTAAGAGCATGCCTCCCCAGCATGACTCAACCTAAGACAGGCCCTACCCCATACCGCACGAAAGTCGCTGAATTACTAGGTTCCGCCCAAACCAAATGTCACCCCGGGGGGATCATGCGGAGCGACATGAGTGTATGCCTGTGTGCATCCAGGTTCCGTCCGGTTCCTTCCTGGCCCTGGAAAAAGGACGAGGGCCTCGGGGCCTCGGCAGACTCGGGGACGGCCGACCCGGGCCGACGCCGAGAGCCCTTGGTGGGCCTCCTATCAGGGCACAGGCCTCTACACTCAATTCAGGATGGGCTGCGATGCGTAGACTTATTTAAAATAAAAAAGGGGGAGATGTTGGGAGCCACCACATTGCCGAGCCGCCGCATATAGCGATCATGCGGCCTGTGGTAAAGAGTAAAGCCT